>NW_027193829.1:0-41813 GCF_032444005.1 Ranitomeya imitator
GAAGAAGGCATTACCCATTTACGGAGGACAGACAAGAAGTGCCTGGTCGCTTGGAGCATGGGGTTATGGAGAGGCTCTGCACTGTACAACAAAGGATCTAGTCCTAAATGTCCAAGTACAGAGTAGAGGGGTGAAAGCTAGCTCTTCACCCCTATGGGTGCCTAACCCTTTATGCAAAGAGTGCAAAGAGTTAGCTGTATGCCCTAAGCCTAGCCAGCACTTGTGCCCATGCCTTAAGCCTAGCCAGCACTTGTGCCCCCTGCCTTGGTCCTAGCCAGCACTGCACTTGTGCCCCCTGCCTTGGTCCTAGCCAGCACTGCACTTGTGCCCAGGCCTTAAGCCTAGCCCGCACTTGTGCCCAGGCCTTAAGCCTAGCCCGCACTTGTGCCCCGGCCTTAAGCCTAGCCCGCACTTGTGCCCCAGCCTTAAGCCTAACCCGCACTTGTGCCCCGGCCTTAAGCCTAGCCCGCACTTGTGCCCCGGCCTTAAGCCTAGCCCGCACTTGTGCCCCGGCCTTAAGCCTAGCCCGCACTTGTGCCCCGGCCTTAAGCCTAGCCCGCACTTGTGCCCCGGCCATAAGCCTAGCCCGCACTTGTGCCCCGGCCATAAGCCTAGCCCGCACTTGTGCCCAGGCCTTAAGCCTAGCCCGCACTTGTGCCCAGGCCTTAAGCCTAGCCCGCACTTGTGCCCAGGCCTTAAGCCTAGCCCGCACTTGTGCCCAGGCCTTAAGCCTAGCCCGCACTTGTGCCCCCTGCCTTGATCCTAGCTAGCACTACACTTGTGCCCAAGCCTTAAGCCTAGCCTGCACTTGTGCCCAGGCCTTAAGCCTAGACCGCACTTGTGCCCAGGCCTTAAGCCTAGCCCGCACTTGTGCCCAGGCCTTAAGCCTAGCCCGCACTTGTGCCCCGGCCTTAAGCCTAGCCCGCACTTGTGCCCAGGCCTTAAGCCTAGCCCGCACTTGTGCCCAGGCCTTAAGCCTAGACCGCACTTGTGCCCAGGCCTTAAGCCTAGCCCGCACTTGTGCCCCGGCCTTAAGCCTAGCCCGCACTTGTGCCCAGGCCTTCAGCCTAGCCCGCACTTGTGCCCCGGCCTTCAGCCTAGCCCGCACTTGTGCCCAGGCCTTAAGCCTAGCCCGCACTTGTGCCCAGGCCTTAAGCCTAGCCCGCACTTGTGCCCAGGCCTTAAGCCTTGCCCGCACTTGTGCCCAGGCCTTAAGCCTAGCCTGCACTTGTGCCCAGGCCTTAAGCCTAGCCTGCACTTGTGCCCAGGCCTTAAGCCTAGCCCGCACTTGTGCCCAGGCCTTAAGCCTAGCCCGCACTTGTGCCCAGGCCTTAAGCCTAGCCCGCACTTGTGCCCCCTGCCTTGATCCTAGCTAGCACTACACTTGTGCCCAAGCCTTAAGCCTAGCTTGCACTTGTGCCCAGGCCTTAAGCCTAGACCGCACTTGTGCCCAGGCCTTAAGCCTAGACTGCACTTGTGCCCAGGCCTTAAGCCTAGCCCGCACTTGTGCCCCGGCCTTAAGCCTAGCCCGCACTTGTGCCCAGGCCTTCAGCCTAGCCCGCACTTGTGCCCCGGCCTTCAGCCTAGCCCGCACTTGTGCCCAGGCCTTAAGCCTAGCCCGCACTTGTGCCCCGGCCTTAAGCCTAGCCCGCACTTGTGCCCCGGCCTTAAGCCTAGCCCGCACTTGTGCCCCGGCCTTAAGCCTAGCCCGCACGTGTGCCAAGTCCTTAAGCCTAGCCCGCACTTGTGCCCAGGCCTTAAGCCTAGCCCGCACTTGTGCCCAGGACTTAAGCCTAGCCCGCACTTGTGCCCAGGCCTTAAGCCTAGCCCGCACTTGTGCCCAGGCCTTAAGCCTGGCCCGCACTTGTGACCCGGCCTTAAGCCTAGCCCGCACTTGTGCCCCGGCCTTCAGCCTAGCCCGCTCTTGTGCCCCGGCCTTAAGCCTAGCCAGCACTTGTGCCCCCTGCCTTGATCCTAGCCAGCACTGCACTTGTGCCCAGGCCTTAAGCCTAGCCCGCACTTGTGCCCAGGCCTTAAGCCTAGCCCGCACTTGTGCCCAGGCCTTAAGCCTAGCCCGCACTTGTGCCCAGGCCTTAAGCCTAGCCCGCACTTGTGCCCAGGCCTTAAGCCTAGCCCGCACTTGTGCCCAGGCCTTAAGCCTAGCCCGCACTTGTGCCCAGGCCTTAAGCCTAGCCCGCACTTGTGCCCAGGCCTTAAGCCTAGCCCGCACTTGTGCCCAGGCCTTAAGCCTAGCCCGCACTTGTGCCCAGGCCTTAAGCCTAGCCCGCACTTGTGCCCAGGCCTTAAGCCTAGCCCGCACTTGTGCCCCGGCCTTAAGCCTAGCCCGCACTTGTGCCCAGGCCTTAAGCCTAGCCCGCACTTGTGCCCCGGCCTTAAGCCTAGCCCGCACTTGTGCCCCGGCCTTAAGCCTAGCCCGCACTTGTGCCCAGGCCTTAAGCCTAGCCCGCACTTGTGCCCAGGCCTTAAGCCTAGCCCGCACTTGTGCCCAGGCCTTAAGCCTAGCCCGCACTTGTGCCCAGGCCTTAAGCCTAGCCCGCACTTGTGCCCCGGCCTTAAGCCTAGCCCGCACTTGTGCCCAGGCCTTAAGCCTAGCCCGCACTTGTGCCCCGGCCTTAAGCCTAGCCCGCACTTGTGCCCCGGCCTTAAGCCTAGCCTGCACTTGTGCCCAGGCCTTAAGCCTAGCCCGCACTTTTGAGCCCCTTGAATGCTTGTTTGTTTGTTTTTGTCTTCAGCTTCAAGTTGGTTATGCACATAGGGCCAGCTTTATGCTCTTCGCTCTTGTCCCGTCTGAATGCGCATGCATGACTGTAATTGGGGAAGAAGGCATTACCCATTTACGGAGGACAGACAAGAAGTGCCTGGTCGCTTGGAGCATGGGGTTATGGAGAGGCTCTGCACTGTACAACAAAGGATCTAGTCCTAAATGTCCAAGTACAGAGTAGAGGGGTGAAAGCTAGCTCTTCACCCCTATGGGTGCCTAACCCTTTATGCAAAGAGTGCAAAGAGTTAGCTGTATGCCCTAAGCCTAGCCAGCACTTGTGCCCATGCCTTAAGCCTAGCCAGCACTTGTGCCCCCTGCCTTGGTCCTAGCCAGCACTGCACTTGTGCCCCCTGCCTTGGTCCTAGCCAGCACTGCACTTGTGCCCAGGCCTTAAGCCTAGCCCGCACTTGTGCCCAGGCCTTAAGCCTAGCCCGCACTTGAGCCCCGGCCTTAAGCCTAGCCCGCACTTGTGCCCCAGCCTTAAGCCTAACCCGCACTTGTGCCCCGGCCTTAAGCCTAGCCCGCACTTGTGCCCCGGCCTTAAGCCTAGCCCGCACTTGTGCCCCGGCCTTAAGCCTAGCCCGCACTTGTGCCCCGGCCATAAGCCTAGCCCGCACTTGTGCCCCGGCCATAAGCCTAGCCCGCACTTGTGCCCCGGCCTTAAGCCTAGCCCGCACTTGTGCCCCGGCCTTAAGCCTAGCCCGCACTTGTGCCCCGGCCTTAAGCCTAGCCCGCAATTGTGCCCCGGCCTTAAGCCTAGCCCGCACTTGTGCCCCGGCCTTAAGCCTAGCCCGCACTTGTGCCCAGGCCTTAAGCCTAGCCCGCACTTGTGCCCATGCCTTAAGCCTAGCCAGCACTTGTGCCCCCTGCCTTGGTCCTAGCCAGCACTGCACTTGTGCCCAGGCCTTAAGCCTAGCCCGCACTTGTGCCCAGGCCTTAAGCCTAGCCCGCACTTGTGCCCAGGCCTTAAGCCTAGCCCGCACTTGTGCCCAGGCCTTAAGCCTAGCCCGCACTTGTGCCCCGGCCTTAAGCCTAGCCCGCACTTGTGCCCCGGCCTTAAGCCTAGCCCGCACTTGTGCCCCGGCCTTAAGCCTAGCCCGCACTTGTGCCCAGGCCTTAAGCCTAGCCCGCACTTGTGCCCCGGCCTTAAGCCTAGCCCGCACTTGTGCCCCGGCCTTAAGCCTAGCCCGCACTTGTGCCCCGGCCTTAAGCCTAGCCCGCACTTGTGCCCCGGCCTTAAGCCTAGCCCGCACTTGTGCCCCGGCCTTAAGCCTAGCCCGCACTTGTGCCCCGGCCTTAAGCCTAGCCCGCACTTGTGCCTCGGCCTTAAGCCTAGCCCGCACGTGTGCCCAGGCCTTAAGCCTAGCCCGCACTTGTGCCCAGGCCTTAAGCCTGGCCCGCACTTGTGCCCAGGCCTTAAGCCAAGCCCGCACTTGTGCCCAGGCCTTAAGCCTGGCCCGCACTTGTGCCCAGGCCTTAAGCCTGGCCCGCACTTGTGCCCAGGCCTTAAGCCTGGCCCGCACTTGTGCCCAGGCCTTAAGCCTGGCCCGCATTTGTGCCCAGGCCTTAAGCCTAGCCCGCACTTGTGCCCAGGCCTTAAGCCTAGCCCGCACTTGTGCCCAGGCCTTAAGCCTAGCCCGCACTTGTGCCCAGGCCTTAAGCCTAGCCCGCACTTGTGCCCAGGCCTTAAGCCTAGCCCGCACTTGTGCCCCCTGCCTTGATCCTAGCTAGCACTACACTTGTGCCCAAGCCTTAAGCCTAGCCTGCACTTGTGCCCAGGCCTTAAGCCTAGACCGCACTTGTGCCCAGGCCTTAAGCCTAGCCCGCACTTGTGCCCAGGCCTTAAGCCTAGCCCGCACTTGTGCCCCGGCCTTAAGCCTAGCCCGCACTTGTGCCCAGGCCTTAAGCCTAGCCCGCACTTGTGCCCAGGCCTTAAGCCTAGACCGCACTTGTGCCCAGGCCTTAAGCCTAGCCCGCACTTGTGCCCCGGCCTTAAGCCTAGCCCGCACTTGTGCCCAGGCCTTCAGCCTAGCCCGCACTTGTGCCCCGGCCTTCAGCCTAGCCCGCACTTGTGCCCCGGCCTTCAGCCTAGCCCGCACTTGTGCCCAGGCCTTAAGCCTAGCCCGCACTTGTGCCCAGGCCTTAAGCCTAGCCCGCACTTGTGCCCAGGCCTTAAGCCTTGCCCGCACTTGTGCCCAGGCCTTAAGCCTAGCCTGCACTTGTGCCCAGGCCTTAAGCCTAGCCTGCACTTGTGCCCAGGCCTTAAGCCTAGCCCGCACTTGTGCCCAGGCCTTAAGCCTAGCCCGCACTTGTGCCCAGGCCTTAAGCCTAGCCCGCACTTGTGCCCCCTGCCTTGATCCTAGCTAGCACTACACTTGTGCCCAAGCCTTAAGCCTAGCCTGCACTTGTGCCCCGGCCTTAAGCCTAGCCCGCACTTGTGCCCCGGCCTTAAGCCTAGCCCGCACTTGTGCCCCGGCCTTCAGCCTAGCCCGCTCTTGTGCCCCGGCCTTAAGCCTAGCCAGCACTTGTGCCCCCTGCCTTGATCCTAGCCAGCACTGCACTTGTGCCCAGGCCTTAAGCCTAGCCCGCACTTGTGCCCAGGCCTTAAGCCTAGCCCGCACTTGTGCCCAGGCCTTAAGCCTAGCCCGCACTTGTGCCCAGGCCTTAAGCCTAGCCCGCACTTGTGCCCAGGCCTTAAGCCTAGCCCGCACTTGTGCCCAGGCCTTAAGCCTAGCCCGCACTTGTGCCCAGGCCTTAAGCCTAGCCCGCACTTGTGCCCAGGCCTTAAGCCTAGCCCGCACTTGTGCCCAGGCCTTAAGCCTAGCCCGCACTTGTGCCCAGGCCTTAAGCCTAGCCCGCACTTGTGCCCAGGCCTTAAGCCTAGCCCGCACTTGTGCCCAGGCCTTAAGCCTAGCCCGCACTTGTGCCCAGGCCTTAAGCCTAGCCCGCACTTGTGCCCAGGCCTTAAGCCTAGCCCGCACTTGTGCCCCGGCCTTAAGCCTAGCCCGCACTTGTGCCCAGGCCTTAAGCCTAGCCCGCACTTGTGCCCCGGCCTTAAGCCTAGCCCGCACTTGTGCCCCGGCCTTAAGCCTAGCCCGCACTTGTGCCCAGGCCTTAAGCCTAGCCCGCACTTTTGAGCCCCTTGAATGCTTGTTTGTTTGTTTTTGTCTTCAGCTTCAAGTTGGTTATGCACATAGGGCCAGCTTTATGCTCTTCGCTCTTGTCCCGTCTGAATGCGCATGCATGACTGTAATTGGGGAAGAAGGCATTACCCATTTACGGAGGACAGACAAGAAGTGCCTGGTCGCTTGGAGCATGGGGTTATGGAGAGGCTCTGCACTGTACAACAAAGGATCTAGTCCTAAATGTCCAAGTACAGAGTAGAGGGGTGAAAGCTAGCTCTTCACCCCTATGGGTGCCTAACCCTTTATGCAAAGAGTGCAAAGAGTTAGCTGTATGCCCTAAGCCTAGCCAGCACTTGTGCCCATGCCTTAAGCCTAGCCAGCACTTGTGCCCCCTGCCTTGGTCCTAGCCAGCACTGCACTTGTGCCCCCTGCCTTGGTCCTAGCCAGCACTGCACTTGTGCCCAGGCCTTAAGCCTAGCCCGCACTTGTGCCCAGGCCTTAAGCCTAGCCCGCACTTGTGCCCCGGCCTTAAGCCTAGCCCGCACTTGTGCCCCAGCCTTAAGCCTAACCCGCACTTGTGCCCCGGCCTTAAGCCTAGCCCGCACTTGTGCCCCGGCCTTAAGCCTAGCCCGCACTTGTGCCCCGGCCTTAAGCCTAGCCCGCACTTGTGCCCCGGCCATAAGCCTAGCCCGCACTTGTGCCCCGGCCATAAGCCTAGCCCGCACTTGTGCCCAGGCCTTAAGCCTAGCCCGCACTTGTGCCCAGGCCTTAAGCCTAGCCCGCACTTGTGCCCAGGCCTTAAGCCTAGCCCGCACTTGTGCCCAGGCCTTAAGCCTAGCCCGCACTTGTGCCCCCTGCCTTGATCCTAGCTAGCACTACACTTGTGCCCAAGCCTTAAGCCTAGCCTGCACTTGTGCCCAGGCCTTAAGCCTAGACCGCACTTGTGCCCAGGCCTTAAGCCTAGCCCGCACTTGTGCCCAGGCCTTAAGCCTAGCCCGCACTTGTGCCCCGGCCTTAAGCCTAGCCCGCACTTGTGCCCAGGTCTTAAGCCTAGCCCGCACTTGTGCCCAGGCCTTAAGCCTAGACCGCACTTGTGCCCAGGCCTTAAGCCTAGCCCGCACTTGTGCCCCGGCCTTAAGCCTAGCCCGCACTTGTGCCCAGGCCTTCAGCCTAGCCCGCACTTGTGCCCCGGCCTTCAGCCTAGCCCGCACTTGTGCCCAGGCCTTAAGCCTAGCCCGCACTTGTGCCCAGGCCTTAAGCCTAGCCCGCACTTGTGCCCAGGCCTTAAGCCTTGCCCGCACTTGTGCCCAGGCCTTAAGCCTAGCCTGCACTTGTGCCCAGGCCTTAAGCCTAGCCTGCACTTGTGCCCAGGCCTTAAGCCTAGCCCGCACTTGTGCCCGGGCCTTAAGCCTAGCCCGCACTTGTGCCCAGGCCTTAAGCCTAGCCCGCACTTGTGCCCCCTGCCTTGATCCTAGCTAGCACTACACTTGTGCCCAAGCCTTAAGCCTAGCTTGCACTTGTGCCCAGGCCTTAAGCCTAGACCGCACTTGTGCCCAGGCCTTAAGCCTAGACCGCACTTGTGCCCAGGCCTTAAGCCTAGCCCGCACTTGTGCCCCGGCCTTAAGCCTAGCCCGCACTTGTGCCCAGGCCTTCAGCCTAGCCCGCACTTGTGCCCCGGCCTTCAGCCTAGCCCGCACTTGTGCCCAGGCCTTAAGCCTAGCCCGCACTTGTGCCCCGGCCTTAAGCCTAGCCCGCACTTGTGCCCCGGCCTTAAGCCTAGCCCGCACTTGTGCCCCGGCCTTAAGCCTAGCCCGCACGTGTGCCCAGTCCTTAAGCCTAGCCCGCACTTGTGCCCAGGCCTTAAGCCTAGCCCGCACTTGTGCCCAGGACTTAAGCCTAGCCCGCACTTGTGCCCAGGCCTTAAGCCTAGCCCGCACTTGTGCCCAGGCCTTAAGCCTGGCCCGCACTTGTGACCCGGCCTTAAGCCTAGCCCGCACTTGTGCCCCGGCCTTCAGCCTAGCCCGCTCTTGTGCCCCGGCCTTAAGCCTAGCCAGCACTTGTGCCCCCTGCCTTGATCCTAGCCAGCACTGCACTTGTGCCCAGGCCTTAAGCCTAGCCCGCACTTGTGCCCAGGCCTTAAGCCTAGCCCGCACTTGTGCCCAGGCCTTAAGCCTAGCCCGCACTTGTGCCCAGGCCTTAAGCCTAGCCCGCACTTGTGCCCAGGCCTTAAGCCTAGCCCGCACTTGTGCCCAGGCCTTAAGCCTAGCCCGCACTTGTGCCCAGGCCTTAAGCCTAGCCCGCACTTGTGCCCAGGCCTTAAGCCTAGCCCGCACTTGTGCCCAGGCCTTAAGCCTAGCCCGCACTTGTGCCCAGGCCTTAAGCCTAGCCCGCACTTGTGCCCAGGCCTTAAGCCTAGCCCGCACTTGTGCCCCGGCCTTAAGCCTAGCCCGCACTTGTGCCCAGGCCTTAAGCCTAGCCCGCACTTGTGCCCCGGCCTTAAGCCTAGCCCGCACTTGTGCCCCGGCCTTAAGCCTAGCCCGCACTTGTGCCCAGGCCTTAAGCCTAGCCCGCACTTGTGCCCAGGCCTTAAGCCTAGCCCGCACTTGTGCCCAGGCCTTAAGCCTAGCCCGCACTTGTGCCCAGGCCTTAAGCCTAGCCCGCACTTGTGCCCAGGCCTTAAGCCTAGCCTGCACTTGTGCCCAGGCCTTAAGCCTAGACCGCACTTGTGCCCAGGCCTTAAGCCTAGCCCGCACTTGTGCCCAGGCCTTAAGCCTAGCCCGCACTTGTGCCCAGGCCTTAAGCCTAGCCCGCACTTGTGCCCCGGCCTTAAGCCTAGCCCGCACTTGTGCCCCGGCCTTAAGCCTAGCCCGCACTTGTGCCCAGGCCTTAAGCCTAGACCGCACTTGTGCCCAGGCCTTAAGCCTAGCCTGCACCTGTGCCCCGGCCTTAAGCCTAGCCTGCACTTGTGCCCAGGCCTTCAGCCTAGCCCGCACTTGTGCCCCGGCCTTCAGCCTAGCCCGCACTTGTGCCCAGGCCTTAAGCCTAGCCCGCACTTGTGCCCCGGCCTTAAGCCTAGCCCGCACTTGTGCCCCGGCCTTAAGCCTAGCCCGCACTTGTGCCCAGGCCTTAAGCCTAGCCCGCACTTGTGCCCATGCTTTAAGCCTAGCCATCACTTGTGCCCCCTGCCTTGGTCCTAGCCAGCACTGCACTTGTGCCCAGGCCTTAAGCCTAGCCCGCACTTGTGCCCAGGCCTTAAGCCTAGCCCGCACTTGTGCCCAGGCCTTAAGCCTAGCCCGCACTTGTGCCCAGGCCTTAAGCCTAGCCCGCACTTGTGCCCCGTCCTTAAGCCTAGCCCGCACTTGTGCCCAGGCCTTAAGCCTAGCCAGCACTTGTGCCCCCTGCCTTGATCCTAGCCAGCACTGCACTTGTGCCCAGGCCTTAAGCCTAGCCCGCACTTGTGCCCAGGCCTTCAGCCTAGCCCGCACTTGTGCCCCGGCCTTAAGCCTAGCCCGCACTTGTGCCCAGGCCTTAAGCCTAGCCCGCACTTGTGCCCCGGCCTTAAGCCTAGCCCGCACTTGTGACCCGGCCTTAAGCCTAGCCCGCACTTGTGCCCCGACCTTCAGCCTAGCCCGCTCTTGTGCCCCGGCCTGAAGCCTAGCCAGCACTTGTGCCCCCTGCCTTGATCCTAGCCAGCACTACACTTGTGCCCCGGCCTTAAGCCTAGCCCGCACTTGTGCCCAGGCCTTAAGCCTAGCCCGCACTTGTGCCCCGGCCTTAAGCCTAGCCCGCACTTGTGCCCAGGCCTTAAGCCTAGCCCGCACTTGTGCCCAGGCCTTAAGCCTAGCCCGCACTTGTGCCCAGGCCTTAAGCCTAGCCCGCACTTGTGCCCAGGCCTTAAGCCTAGCCCGCACTTGTGCCCAGGCCTTAAGCCTAGCCCGCACTTTTGAGCCCCTTGAATGCTTGTTTGTTTGTTTTTGTCTTCAGCTTCATGTTGGTTATGCACATAGGGCCAGCTTTACGCTCTTCGCTCTTGTCCCGTCTGAATGCGCATGCACGACTGTAATTGGGGAAGAAGGCATTACCCATTTACGGAGGACAGACAAGAAGTGCCTGGTTGCTTGGAGCATGGGGTTATGGAGAGGCTCCGCACTGTACAACAAAGGATCTAGTCCTAAATGTCCAAGTACAGAGTAGAGGGGTGAAAGCTAGCTCTTCACCCCTATGGGTGCCTAACCCTTTTTGCAAAGAGTGCAAAGAGTTAGCTGTATGCCTTAAGCCTAGCCAGCACTTGTGCCCATGCCTTAAGCCTAGCCAGCACTTGTGCCCCCTGCCTTGGTCCTAGCCAACACTGCACTTGTGCCCAGGCCTTAAGCCTAGCCCGCACTTGTGCCCAGGCCTTAAGCCTAGCCCGCACTTGTGCCCCGGCCTTAAGCCTAGCCCGCACTTGTGCCCCGGCCTTAAGCCTAGCCCGCACTTGTGCCCCGGCCTTAAGCCTTGCCCGCACTTGTGCCCCGGCCTTAAGTCTAGCCCGCACTTGTGCCCCGGCCTTAAGCCTAGCCCGCACTTGTGCCCCGGCCTTAAGCCTAGCCCGCACTTGTGCCCCGGCCTTAAGCCTAGCCCGCACTTGTGCCCCGGCCTTAAGCCTAGCCCGCACTTGTGCCCCGGCCTTAAGCCTAGCCCGCACTTGTGCCCCGGCCTTAAGCCTAGCCCGCACTTGTGCCCAGGCCTTAAGCCTAGCCCGCACTTGTGCCCATGCCTTAAGCCTAGCCGTCACTTGTGCCCCCTGCCTTGGTCCTAGCCAGCACTGCACTTGTGCCCAGGCCTTAAGCCTAGCCCGCACTTGTGCCCAGGCCTTAAGTCTAGCCCACACTTGTGCCCAGGCCTTAAGCCTAGCCCGCACTTGTGCCCCGTCCTTAAGCCTAGCCCGCACTTGTACCCAGGCCTTAAGCCTAGCCAGCACTTGTGCCCCCTGCCTTGATCCTAGCCAGCAATGCACTTGTGCCCAGGCCTTAAGCCTAGCCCGCACTTGTGCCCAGGCCTTAAGCCTAGCCCGCACTTGTGCCCAGGCCTTAAGCCTAGCCCGCACTTGTGCCCCGGCCTTAAGCCTAGCCCGCACTTGTGCCCCGGCCTTAAGCCTAGCCCGCACTTGTGCCCCGGCCTTCAGCCTAGCCCGCTCTTGTGCCCCGGCCTTAAGCCTAGCCAGCACTTGTGCCCCCTGCCTTGATCCTAGCCAGCACTGCACTTGTGCCCAGGCCTTAAGCCTAGCCCGCACTTGTGCCCAGGCCTTAAGCCTAGCCCGCACTTGTGCCCAGGCCTTAAGCCTAGCCCGCACTTGTGCCCAGGCCTTAAGCCTAGCCCGCACTTGTGCCCAGGCCTTAAGCCTAGCCCGCACTTGTGCCCAGGCCTTAAGCCTAGCCCGCACTTGTGCCCAGGCCTTAAGCCTAGCCCGCACTTGTGCCCAGGCCTTAAGCCTAGCCCGCACTTGTGCCCAGGCCTTAAGCCTAGCCCGCACTTGTGCCCAGGCCTTAAGCCTAGCCCGCACTTGTGCCCAGGCCTTAAGCCTAGCCCGCACTTGTGCCCAGGCCTTAAGCCTAGCCCGCACTTGTGCCCCGGCCTTAAGCCTAGCCCGCACTTGTGCCCAGGCCTTAAGCCTAGCCCGCACTTGTGCCCCGGCCTTAAGCCTAGCCCGCACTTGTGCCCCGGCCTTAAGCCTAGCCCGCACTTGTGCCCAGGCCTTAAGCCTAGCCCGCACTTTTGAGCCCCTTGAATGCTTGTTTGTTTGTTTTTGTCTTCAGCTTCAAGTTGGTTATGCACATAGGGCCAGCTTTATGCTCTTCGCTCTTGTCCCGTCTGAATGCGCATGCATGACTGTAATTGGGGAAGAAGGCATTACCCATTTACGGAGGACAGACAAGAAGTGCCTGGTCGCTTGGAGCATGGGGTTATGGAGAGGCTCTGCACTGTACAACAAAGGATCTAGTCCTAAATGTCCAAGTACAGAGTAGAGGGGTGAAAGCTAGCTCTTCACCCCTATGGGTGCCTAACCCTTTATGCAAAGAGTGCAAAGAGTTAGCTGTATGCCCTAAGCCTAGCCAGCACTTGTGCCCATGCCTTAAGCCTAGCCAGCACTTGTGCCCCCTGCCTTGGTCCTAGCCAGCACTGCACTTGTGCCCCCTGCCTTGGTCCTAGCCAGCACTGCACTTGTGCCCAGGCCTTAAGCCTAGCCCGCACTTGTGCCCAGGCCTTAAGCCTAGCCCGCACTTGTGCCCCGGCCTTAAGCCTAGCCCGCACTTGTGCCCCAGCCTTAAGCCTAACCCGCACTTGTGCCCCGGCCTTAAGCCTAGCCCGCACTTGTGCCCCGGCCTTAAGCCTAGCCCGCACTTGTGCCCCGGCCTTAAGCCTAGCCCGCACTTGTGCCCCGGCCATAAGCCTAGCCCGCACTTGTGCCCCGGCCATAAGCCTAGCCCGCACTTGTGCCCAGGCCTTAAGCCTAGCCCGCACTTGTGCCCAGGCCTTAAGCCTAGCCCGCACTTGTGCCCAGGCCTTAAGCCTAGCCTGCACTTGTGCCCAGGCCTTAAGCCTAGCCCGCACTTGTGCCCCCTGCCTTGATCCTAGCTAGCACTACACTTGTGCCCAAGCCTTAAGCCTAGCCTGCACTTGTGCCCAGGCCTTAAGCCTAGCCCGCACTTGTGCCCCGGCCATAAGCCTAGCCCGCACTTGTGCCCAGGCCTTAAGCCTAGCCCGCACTTGTGCCCAGGCCTTAAGCCTAGCCCGCACTTGTGCCCAGGCCTTAAGCCTAGCCCGCACTTGTGCCCAGGCCTTAAGCCTAGCCCGCACTTGTGCCCCCTGCCTTGATCCTAGCTAGCACTACACTTGTGCCCAAGCCTTAAGCCTAGCCTGCACTTGTGCCCAGGCCTTAAGCCTAGACCGCACTTGTGCCCAGGCCTTAAGCCTAGCCCGCACTTGTGCCCAGGCCTTAAGCCTAGCCCGCACTTGTGCCCCGGCCTTAAGCCTAGCCCGCACTTGTGCCCAGGCCTTAAGCCTAGCCCGCACTTGTGCCCAGGCCTTAAGCCTAGACCGCACTTGTGCCCAGGCCTTAAGCCTAGCCCGCACTTGTGCCCCGGCCTTAAGCCTAGCCCGCACTTGTGCCCAGGCCTTCAGCCTAGCCCGCACTTGTGCCCCGGCCTTCAGCCTAGCCCGCACTTGTGCCCAGGCCTTAAGCCTAGCCCGCACTTGTGCCCAGGCCTTAAGCCTAGCCCGCACTTGTGCCCAGGCCTTAAGCCTTGCCCGCACTTGTGCCCAGGCCTTAAGCCTAGCCTGCACTTGTGCCCAGGCCTTAAGCCTAGCCTGCACTTGTGCCCAGGCCTTAAGCCTAGCCCGCACTTGTGCCCAGGCCTTAAGCCTAGCCCGCACTTGTGCCCAGGCCTTAAGCCTAGCCCGCACTTGTGCCCCCTGCCTTGATCCTAGCTAGCACTACACTTGTGCCCAAGCCTTAAGCCTAGCTTGCACTTGTGCCCAGGCCTTAAGCCTAGACCGCACTTGTGCCCAGGCCTTAAGCCTAGACTGCACTTGTGCCCAGGCCTTAAGCCTAGCCCGCACTTGTGCCCCGGCCTTAAGCCTAGCCCGCACTTGTGCCCAGGCCTTCAGCCTAGCCCGCACTTGTGCCCCGGCCTTCAGCCTAGCCCGCACTTGTGCCCAGGCCTTAAGCCTAGCCCGCACTTGTGCCCCGGCCTTAAGCCTAGCCCGCACTTGTGCCCCGGCCTTAAGCCTAGCCCGCACTTGTGCCCCGGCCTTAAGCCTAGCCCGCACGTGTGCCAAGTCCTTAAGCCTAGCCCGCACTTGTGCCCAGGCCTTAAGCCTAGCCCGCACTTGTGCCCAGGACTTAAGCCTAGCCCGCACTTGTGCCCAGGCCTTAAGCCTAGCCCGCACTTGTGCCCAGGCCTTAAGCCTGGCCCGCACTTGTGACCCGGCCTTAAGCCTAGCCCGCACTTGTGCCCCGGCCTTCAGCCTAGCCCGCTCTTGTGCCCCGGCCTTAAGCCTAGCCAGCACTTGTGCCCCCTGCCTTGATCCTAGCCAGCACTGCACTTGTGCCCAGGCCTTAAGCCTAGCCCGCACTTGTGCCCAGGCCTTAAGCCTAGCCCGCACTTGTGCCCAGGCCTTAAGCCTAGCCCGCACTTGTGCCCAGGCCTTAAGCCTAGCCCGCACTTGTGCCCAGGCCTTAAGCCTAGCCCGCCCTTTTGCCCAGGCCTTAAGCCTAGCCCGCACTTGTGCCCAGGCCTTAAGCCTAGCCCGCACTTGTGCCCAGGCCTTAAGCCTAGCCCGCACTTGTGCCCAGGCCTTAAGCCTAGCCCGCACTTGTGCCCAGGCCTTAAGCCTAGCCCGCACTTGTGCCCAGGCCTTAAGCCTAGCCCGCACTTGTGCCCAGGCCTTAAGCCTAGCCCGCACTTGTGCCCAGGCCTTAAGCCTAGCCCGCACTTGTGCCCCGGCCTTAAGCCTAGCCCGCACTTGTGCCCAGGCCTTAAGCCTAGCCCGCACTTGTGCCCCGGCCTTAAGCCTAGCCCGCACTTGTGCCCCGGCCTTAAGCCTAGCCCGCACTTGTGCCCAGGCCTTAAGCCTAGCCCGCACTTGTGCCCAGGCCTTAAGCCTAGCCCGCACTTGTGCCCAGGCCTTAAGCCTAGCCCGCACTTGTGCCCAGGCCTTAAGCCTAGCCCGCACTTGTGCCCCGGCCTTAAGCCTAGCCCGCACTTGTGCCCAGGCCTTAAGCCTAGCCCGCACTTGTGCCCCGGCCTTAAGCCTAGCCCGCACTTGTGCCCCGGCCTTAAGCCTAGCCTGCACTTGTGCCCAGGCCTTAAGCCTAGCCCGCACTTTTGAGCCCCTTGAATGCTTGTTTGTTTGTTTTTGTCTTCAGCTTCAAGTTGGTTATGCACATAGGGCCAGCTTTATGCTCTTCGCTCTTGTCCCGTCTGAATGCGCATGCATGACTGTAATTGGGGAAGAAGGCATTACCCATTTACGGAGGACAGACAAGAAGTGCCTGGTCGCTTGGAGCATGGGGTTATGGAGAGGCTCTGCACTGTACAACAAAGGATCTAGTCCTAAATGTCCAAGTACAGAGTAGAGGGGTGAAAGCTAGCTCTTCACCCCTATGGGTGCCTAACCCTTTATGCAAAGAGTGCAAAGAGTTAGCTGTATGCCCTAAGCCTAGCCAGCACTTGTGCCCATGCCTTAAGCCTAGCCAGCACTTGTGCCCCCTGCCTTGGTCCTAGCCAGCACTGCACTTGTGCCCCCTGCCTTGGTCCTAGCCAGCACTGCACTTGTGCCCAGGCCTTAAGCCTAGCCCGCACTTGTGCCCAGGCCTTAAGCCTAGCCCGCACTTGAGCCCCGGCCTTAAGCCTAGCCCGCACTTGTGCCCCAGCCTTAAGCCTAACCCGCACTTGTGCCCCGGCCTTAAGCCTAGCCCGCACTTGTGCCCCGGCCTTAAGCCTAGCCCGCACTTGTGCCCCGGCCTTAAGCCTAGCCCGCACTTGTGCCCCGGCCATAAGCCTAGCCCGCACTTGTGCCCCGGCCATAAGCCTAGCCCGCACTTGTGCCCCGGCCTTAAGCCTAGCCCGCACTTGTGCCCCGGCCTTAAGCCTAGCCCGCACTTGTGCCCCGGCCTTAAGCCTAGCCCGCAATTGTGCCCCGGCCTTAAGCCTAGCCCGCACTTGTGCCCCGGCCTTAAGCCTAGCCCGCACTTGTGCCCAGGCCTTAAGCCTAGCCCGCACTTGTGCCCATGCCTTAAGCCTAGCCAGCACTTGTGCCCCCTGCCTTGGTCCTAGCCAGCACTGCACTTGTGCCCAGGCCTTAAGCCTAGCCCGCACTTGTGCCCAGGCCTTAAGCCTAGCCCGCACTTGTGCCCAGGCCTTAAGCCTAGCCCGCACTTGTGCCCAGGCCTTAAGCCTAGCCCGCACTTGTGCCCCGGCCTTAAGCCTAGCCCGCACTTGTGCCCCGGCCTTAAGCCTAGCCCGCACTTGTGCCCCGGCCTTAAGCCTAGCCCGCACTTGTGCCCAGGCCTTAAGCCTAGCCCGCACTTGTGCCCCGGCCTTAAGCCTAGCCCGCACTTGTGCCCCGGCCTTAAGCCTAGCCCGCACTTGTGCCCCGGCCTTAAGCCTAGCCCGCACTTGTGCCCCGGCCTTAAGCCTAGCCCGCACTTGTGCCCCGGCCTTAAGCCTAGCCCGCACTTGTGCCCCGGCCTTAAGCCTAGCCCGCACTTGTGCCTCGGCCTTAAGCCTAGCCCGCACGTGTGCCCAGGCCTTAAGCCTAGCCCGCACTTGTGCCCAGGCCTTAAGCCTGGCCCGCACTTGTGCCCAGGCCTTAAGCCAAGCCCGCACTTGTGCCCAGGCCTTAAGCCTGGCCCGCACTTGTGCCCAGGCCTTAAGCCTGGCCCGCACTTGTGCCCAGGCCTTAAGCCTGGCCCGCACTTGTGCCCAGGCCTTAAGCCTGGCCCGCATTTGTGCCCAGGCCTTAAGCCTAGCCCGCACTTGTGCCCAGGCCTTAAGCCTAGCCCGCACTTGTGCCCAGGCCTTAAGCCTAGCCCGCACTTGTGCCCAGGCCTTAAGCCTAGCCCGCACTTGTGCCCAGGCCTTAAGCCTAGCCCGCACTTGTGCCCCCTGCCTTGATCCTAGCTAGCACTACACTTGTGCCCAAGCCTTAAGCCTAGCCTGCACTTGTGCCCAGGCCTTAAGCCTAGACCGCACTTGTGCCCAGGCCTTAAGCCTAGCCCGCACTTGTGCCCAGGCCTTAAGCCTAGCCCGCACTTGTGCCCCGGCCTTAAGCCTAGCCCGCACTTGTGCCCAGGCCTTAAGCCTAGCCCGCACTTGTGCCCAGGCCTTAAGCCTAGACCGCACTTGTGCCCAGGCCTTAAGCCTAGCCCGCACTTGTGCCCCGGCCTTAAGCCTAGCCCGCACTTGTGCCCAGGCCTTCAGCCTAGCCCGCACTTGTGCCCCGGCCTTCAGCCTAGCCCGCACTTGTGCCCCGGCCTTCAGCCTAGCCCGCACTTGTGCCCAGGCCTTAAGCCTAGCCCGCACTTGTGCCCAGGCCTTAAGCCTAGCCCGCACTTGTGCCCAGGCCTTAAGCCTTGCCCGCACTTGTGCCCAGGCCTTAAGCCTAGCCTGCACTTGTGCCCAGGCCTTAAGCCTAGCCTGCACTTGTGCCCAGGCCTTAAGCCTAGCCCGCACTTGTGCCCAGGCCTTAAGCCTAGCCCGCACTTGTGCCCAGGCCTTAAGCCTAGCCCGCACTTGTGCCCCCTGCCTTGATCCTAGCTAGCACTACACTTGTGCCCAAGCCTTAAGCCTAGCCTGCACTTGTGCCCCGGCCTTAAGCCTAGCCCGCACTTGTGCCCCGGCCTTAAGCCTAGCCCGCACTTGTGCCCCGGCCTTCAGCCTAGCCCGCTCTTGTGCCCCGGCCTTAAGCCTAGCCAGCACTTGTGCCCCCTGCCTTGATCCTAGCCAGCACTGCACTTGTGCCCAGGCCTTAAGCCTAGCCCGCACTTGTGCCCAGGCCTTAAGCCTAGCCCGCACTTGTGCCCAGGCCTTAAGCCTAGCCCGCACTTGTGCCCAGGCCTTAAGCCTAGCCCGCACTTGTGCCCAGGCCTTAAGCCTAGCCCGCACTTGTGCCCAGGCCTTAAGCCTAGCCCGCACTTGTGCCCAGGCCTTAAGCCTAGCCCGCACTTGTGCCCAGGCCTTAAGCCTAGCCCGCACTTGTGCCCAGGCCTTAAGCCTAGCCCGCACTTGTGCCCAGGCCTTAAGCCTAGCCCGCACTTGTGCCCAGGCCTTAAGCCTAGCCCGCACTTGTGCCCAGGCCTTAAGCCTAGCCCGCACTTGTGCCCAGGCCTTAAGCCTAGCCCGCACTTGTGCCCAGGCCTTAAGCCTAGCCCGCACTTGTGCCCCGGCCTTAAGCCTAGCCCGCACTTGTGCCCAGGCCTTAAGCCTAGCCCGCACTTGTGCCCCGGCCTTAAGCCTAGCCCGCACTTGTGCCCCGGCCTTAAGCCTAGCCCGCACTTGTGCCCAGGCCTTAAGCCTAGCCCGCACTTTTGAGCCCCTTGAATGCTTGTTTGTTTGTTTTTGTCTTCAGCTTCAAGTTGGTTATGCACATAGGGCCAGCTTTATGCTCTTCGCTCTTGTCCCGTCTGAATGCGCATGCATGACTGTAATTGGGGAAGAAGGCATTACCCATTTACGGAGGACAGACAAGAAGTGCCTGGTCGCTTGGAGCATGGGGTTATGGAGAGGCTCTGCACTGTACAACAAAGGATCTAGTCCTAAATGTCCAAGTACAGAGTAGAGGGGTGAAAGCTAGCTCTTCACCCCTATGGGTGCCTAACCCTTTATGCAAAGAGTGCAAAGAGTTAGCTGTATGCCCTAAGCCTAGCCAGCACTTGTGCCCATGCCTTAAGCCTAGCCAGCACTTGTGCCCCCTGCCTTGGTCCTAGCCAGCACTGCACTTGTGCCCCCTGCCTTGGTCCTAGCCAGCACTGCACTTGTGCCCAGGCCTTAAGCCTAGCCCGCACTTGTGCCCAGGCCTTAAGCCTAGCCCGCACTTGTGCCCCGGCCTTAAGCCTAGCCCGCACTTGTGCCCCAGCCTTAAGCCTAACCCGCACTTGTGCCCCGGCCTTAAGCCTAGCCCGCACTTGTGCCCCGGCCTTAAGCCTAGCCCGCACTTGTGCCCCGGCCTTAAGCCTAGCCCGCACTTGTGCCCCGGCCATAAGCCTAGCCCGCACTTGTGCCCCGGCCATAAGCCTAGCCCGCACTTGTGCCCAGGCCTTAAGCCTAGCCCGCACTTGTGCCCAGGCCTTAAGCCTAGCCCGCACTTGTGCCCAGGCCTTAAGCCTAGCCCGCACTTGTGCCCAGGCCTTAAGCCTAGCCCGCACTTGTGCCCCCTGCCTTGATCCTAGCTAGCACTACACTTGTGCCCAAGCCTTAAGCCTAGCCTGCACTTGTGCCCAGGCCTTAAGCCTAGACCGCACTTGTGCCCAGGCCTTAAGCCTAGCCCGCACTTGTGCCCAGGCCTTAAGCCTAGCCCGCACTTGTGCCCCGGCCTTAAGCCTAGCCCGCACTTGTGCCCAGGTCTTAAGCCTAGCCCGCACTTGTGCCCAGGCCTTAAGCCTAGACCGCACTTGTGCCCAGGCCTTAAGCCTAGCCCGCACTTGTGCCCCGGCCTTAAGCCTAGCCCGCACTTGTGCCCAGGCCTTCAGCCTAGCCCGCACTTGTGCCCCGGCCTTCAGCCTAGCCCGCACTTGTGCCCAGGCCTTAAGCCTAGCCCGCACTTGTGCCCAGGCCTTAAGCCTAGCCCGCACTTGTGCCCAGGCCTTAAGCCTTGCCCGCACTTGTGCCCAGGCCTTAAGCCTAGCCTGCACTTGTGCCCAGGCCTTAAGCCTAGCCTGCACTTGTGCCCAGGCCTTAAGCCTAGCCCGCACTTGTGCCCGGGCCTTAAGCCTAGCCCGCACTTGTGCCCAGGCCTTAAGCCTAGCCCGCACTTGTGCCCCCTGCCTTGATCCTAGCTAGCACTACACTTGTGCCCAAGCCTTAAGCCTAGCTTGCACTTGTGCCCAGGCCTTAAGCCTAGACCGCACTTGTGCCCAGGCCTTAAGCCTAGACCGCACTTGTGCCCAGGCCTTAAGCCTAGCCCGCACTTGTGCCCCGGCCTTAAGCCTAGCCCGCACTTGTGCCCAGGCCTTCAGCCTAGCCCGCACTTGTGCCCCGGCCTTCAGCCTAGCCCGCACTTGTGCCCAGGCCTTAAGCCTAGCCCGCACTTGTGCCCCGGCCTTAAGCCTAGCCCGCACTTGTGCCCCGGCCTTAAGCCTAGCCCGCACTTGTGCCCCGGCCTTAAGCCTAGCCCGCACGTGTGCCCAGTCCTTAAGCCTAGCCCGCACTTGTGCCCAGGCCTTAAGCCTAGCCCGCACTTGTGCCCAGGACTTAAGCCTAGCCCGCACTTGTGCCCAGGCCTTAAGCCTAGCCCGCACTTGTGCCCAGGCCTTAAGCCTGGCCCGCACTTGTGACCCGGCCTTAAGCCTAGCCCGCACTTGTGCCCCGGCCTTCAGCCTAGCCCGCTCTTGTGCCCCGGCCTTAAGCCTAGCCAGCACTTGTGCCCCCTGCCTTGATCCTAGCCAGCACTGCACTTGTGCCCAGGCCTTAAGCCTAGCCCGCACTTGTGCCCAGGCCTTAAGCCTAGCCCGCACTTGTGCCCAGGCCTTAAGCCTAGCCCGCACTTGTGCCCAGGCCTTAAGCCTAGCCCGCACTTGTGCCCAGGCCTTAAGCCTAGCCCGCACTTGTGCCCAGGCCTTAAGCCTAGCCCGCACTTGTGCCCAGGCCTTAAGCCTAGCCCGCACTTGTGCCCAGGCCTTAAGCCTAGCCCGCACTTGTGCCCAGGCCTTAAGCCTAGCCCGCACTTGTGCCCAGGCCTTAAGCCTAGCCCGCACTTGTGCCCAGGCCTTAAGCCTAGCCCGCACTTGTGCCCCGGCCTTAAGCCTAGCCCGCACTTGTGCCCAGGCCTTAAGCCTAGCCCGCACTTGTGCCCCGGCCTTAAGCCTAGCCCGCACTTGTGCCCCGGCCTTAAGCCTAGCCCGCACTTGTGCCCAGGCCTTAAGCCTAGCCCGCACTTGTGCCCAGGCCTTAAGCCTAGCCCGCACTTGTGCCCAGGCCTTAAGCCTAGCCCGCACTTGTGCCCAGGCCTTAAGCCTAGCCCGCACTTGTGCCCCGGCCTTAAGCCTAGCCCGCACTTGTGCCCAGGCCTTAAGCCTAGCCCGCACTTGTGCCCCGGCCTTAAGCCTAGCCCGCACTTGTGCCCCGGCCTTAAGCCTAGCCCGCACTTGTGCCCAGGCCTTAAGCCTAGCCCGCACTTTTGAGCCCCTTGAATGCTTGTTTGTTTGTTTTTGTCTTCAGCTTCAAGTTGGTTATGCACATAGGGCCAGCTTTATGCTCTTCGCTCTTGTCCCGTCTGAATGCGCATGCATGACTGTAATTGGGGAAGAAGGCATTACCCATTTACGGAGGACAGACAAGAAGTGCCTGGTCGCTTGGAGCATGGGGTTATGGAGAGGCTCTGCACTGTACAACAAAGGATCTAGTCCTAAATGTCCAAGTACAGAGTAGAGGGGTGAAAGCTAGCTCTTCACCCCTATGGGTGCCTAACCCTTTATGCAAAGAGTGCAAAGAGTTAGCTGTATGCCCTAAGCCTAGCCAGCACTTGTGCCCATGCCTTAAGCCTAGCCAGCACTTGTGCCCCCTGCCTTGGTCCTAGCCAGCACTGCACTTGTGCCCCCTGCCTTGGTCCTAGCCAGCACTGCACTTGTGCCCAGGCCTTAAGCCTAGCCCGCACTTGTGCCCATGCCTTAAGCCTAGCCCGCACTTGAGCCCCGGCCTTAAGCCTAGCCCGCACTTGTGCCCCAGCCTTAAGCCTAACCCGCACTTGTGCCCCGGCCTTAAGCCTAGCCCGCACTTGTGCCCCGGCCTTAAGCCTAGCCCGCACTTGTGCCCCGGCCTTAAGCCTAGCCCGCACTTGTGCCCCGGCCATAAGCCTAGCCCGCACTTGTGCCCCGGCCATAAGCCTAGCCCGCACTTGTGCCCCGGCCTTAAGCCTAGCCCGCACTTGTGCCCCGGCCTTAAGCCTAGCCCGCACTTGTGCCCCGGCCTTAAGCCTAGCCGGCAATTGTGCCCCGGCCTTAAGCCTAGCCCGCACTTGTGCCCCGGCCTTAAGCCTAGCCCGCACTTGTGCCCAGGCCTTAAGCCTAGCCCGCACTTGTGCCCATGCCTTAAGCCTAGCCAGCACTTGTGCCCCCTGCCTTGGTCCTAGCCAGCACTGCACTTGTGCCCAGGCCTTAAGCCTAGCCCGCACTTGTGCCCAGGCCTTAAGCCTAGCCCGCACTTGTGCCCAGGCCTTAAGCCTAGCCCGCACTTGTGCCCAGGCCTTAAGCCTAGCCCGCACTTGTGCCCCGGCCTTAAGCCTAGCCCGCACTTGTGCCCCGGCCTTAAGCCTAGCCCGCACTTGTGCCCCGGCCTTAAGCCTAGCCCGCACTTGTGCCCAGGCCTTAAGCCTAGCCCGCACTTGTGCCCCGGCCTTAAGCCTAGCCCGCACTTGTGCCCCGGCCTTAAGCCTAGCCCGCACTTGTGCCCCGGCCTTAAGCCTAGCCCGCACTTGTGCCCCGGCCTTAAGCCTAGCCCGCACTTGTGCCCCGGCCTTAAGCCTAGCCCGCACTTGTGCCCCGGCCTTAAGCCTAGCCCGCACTTGTGCCTCGGCCTTAAGCCTAGCCCGCACGTGTGCCCAGGCCTTAAGCCTAGCCCGCACTTGTGCCCAGGCCTTAAGCCTGGCCCGCACTTGTGCCCAGGCCTTAAGCCAAGCCCGCACTTGTGCCCAGGCCTTAAGCCTGGCCCGCACTTGTGCCCAGGCCTTAAGCCTGGCCCGCACTTGTGCCCAGGCCTTAAGCCTGGCCCGCACTTGTGCCCAGGCCTTAAGCCTGGCCCGCACTTGTGCCCAGGCCTTAAGCCTGGCCCGCACTTGTGCCCAGGCCTTAAGCCTGGCCCGCATTTGTGCCCAGGCCTTAAGCCTAGCCCGCACTTGTGCCCAGGCCTTAAGCCTAGCCCGCACTTGTGCCCAGGCCTTAAGCCTAGCCCGCACTTGTGCCCAGGCCTTAAGCCTAGCCCGCACTTGTGCCCAGGCCTTAAGCCTAGCCCGCACTTGTGCCCAGGCCTTAAGCCTAGCCCGCACTTGTGCCCCCTGCCTTGATCCTAGCAAGCACTACACTTGTGCCCAAGCCTTAAGCCTAGCCTGCACTTGTGCCCAGGCCTTAAGCCTAGACCGCACTTGTGCCCAGGCCTTAAGCCTAGCCCGCACTTGTGCCCAGGCCTTAAGCCTAGCCCGCACTTGTGCCCAGGCCTTAAGCCTAGCCCGCACTTGTGCCCCGGCCTTAAGCCTAGCCCGCACTTGTGCCCAGGCCTTAAGCCTAGCCCGCACTTGTGCCCAGGCCTTAAGCCTAGACCGCACTTGTGCCCAGGCCTTAAGCCTAGCCCGCACTTGTGCCCCGGCCTTAAGCCTAGCCCGCACTTGTGCCCAGGCCTTCAGCCTAGCCCGCACTTGTGCCCCGGCCTTCAGCCTAGCCCGCACTTGTGCCCAGGCCTTAAGCCTAGCCCGCACTTGTGCCCAGGCCTTAAGCCTAGCCCGCACTTGTGCCCAGGCCTTAAGCCTTGCCCGCACTTGTGCCCAGGCCTTAAGCCTAGCCTGCACTTGTGCCCAGGCCTTAAGCCTAGCCTGCACTTGTGCCCAGGCCTTAAGCCTAGCCCGCACTTGTGCCCAGGCCTTAAGCCTAGCCCGCACTTGTGCCCAGGCCTTAAGCCTAGCCCGCACTTGTGCCCCCTGCCTTGATCCTAGCTAGCACTACACTTGTGCCCAAGCCTTAAGCCTAGCCTGCACTTGTGCCCAGGCCTTAAGCCTAGACCGCACTTGTGCCCAGGCCTTAAGCCTAGACCGCACTTGTGCCCAGGCCTTAAGCCTAGCCCGCACTTGTGCCCCGGCCTTAAGCCTAGCCCGCACTTGTGCCCAGGCCTTCAGCCTAGCCCGCACTTGTGCCCCGGCCTTCAGCCTAGCCCGCACTTGTGCCCAGGCCTTAAGCCTAGCCCGCACTTGTGCCCCGGCCTTAAGCCTAGCCCGCACTTGTGCCCCGGCCTTAAGCCTAGCCCGCACTTGTGCCCCGGCCTTAAGCCTAGCCCGCACGTGTGCCCAGTCCTTAAGCCTAGCCCGCACTTGTGCCCAGGCCTTAAGCCTAGCCCGCACTTGTGCCCAGGCCTTAAGCCTAGCCCGCACTTGTGCCCAGGCCTTAAGCCTAGCCCGCACTTGTGCCCAGGCCTTAAGCCTGGCCCGCACTTGTGCCCAGGCCTTAAGCCTGGCCCGCACTTGTGCCCAGGCCTTAAGCCTAGCCCGCACTTGTGCCCAGGCCTTAAGCCTAGCCCGCACTTGTGCCCAGGCCTTAAGCCTAGCCCGCACTTGTGCCCAGGCCTTAAGCCTAGCCCGCACTTGTGCCCAGGCCTTAAGCCTAGCCCGCACTTGTGCCCAGGCCTTAAGCCTAGCCCGCACTTGTGCCCAGGCCTTAAGCCTAGCCCGCACTTGTGCCCAGGCCTTAAGCCTAGCCCGCACTTGTGCCCCCTGCCTTGATCCTAGCTAGCACTACATTTGTGCCCAAGCCTTAAGCCTAGCCTGCACTTGTGCCCAGGCCTTAAGCCTAGACCGCACTTGTGCCCAGGCCTTAAGCCTAGCCCGCACTTGTGCCCAGGCCTTAAGCCTAGCCCGCACTTGTGCCCCGGCCTTAAGCCTAGCCCGCACTTGTGCCCCGGCCTTAAGCCTAGCCCGCACTTGTGCCCAGGCCTTAAGCCTAGACCGCAATTGTGCCCAGGCCTTAAGCCTAGCCCGCACCTGTGCCCTGGCCTTAAGCCTAGCCTGCACTTGTGCCCAGGCCTTCAGCCTAGCCCGCACTTGTGCCCCGGCCTTCAGCCTAGCCCGCACTTGTGCCCAGGCCTTAAGCCTAGCCCGCACTTGTGCCCCAGCCTTAAGCCTAGCCCGCACTTGTGCCCCGGCCTTAAGCCTAGCCCGCACTTGTGCCCAGGCCTTAAGCCTAGCCCGCACTTGTGCCCATGCTTTAAGCCTAGCCATCACTTGTGCCCCCTGCCTTGGTCCTAGCCAGCACTGCACTTGTGCCCAGGCCTTAAGCCTAGCCCGCACTTGTGCCCAGGCCTTAAGCCTAGCCCGCACTTGTGCCCAGGCCTTAAGCCTAGCCCGCACTTGTGCCCAGGCCTTAAGCCTAGCCCGCACTTGTGCCCCGTCCTTAAGCCTAGCCCGCACTTGTGCCCAGGCCTTAAGCCTAGCCAGCACTTGTGCCCCCTGCCTTGATCCTAGCCAGCACTGCACTTGTGCCCAGGCCTTAAGCCTAGCCCGCACTTGTGCCCAGGCCTTCAGCCTAGCCCGCACTTGTGCCCCGGCCTTAAGCCTAGCCCGCACTTGTGCCCAGGCCTTAAGCCTAGCCCGCACTTGTGCCCCGGCCTTAAGCCTAGCCCGCACTTGTGACCCGGCCTTAAGCCTAGCCCACACTTGTGCCCCGGCCTTCAGCCTAGCCCGCTCTTGTGCCCCGGCCTGAAGCCTAGCCAGCACTTGTGCCCCCTGCCTTGATCCTAGCCAGCACTGCACTTGTGCCCCGGCCTTAAGCCTAGCCCGCACTTGTGCCCAGGCCTTAAGCCTAGCCCGCACTTGTGCCCCGGCCTTAAGCCTAGCCCGCACTTGTGCCCAGGCCTTAAGCCTAGCCCGCACTTGTGCCCAGGCCTTAAGCCTAGCCCGCACTTGTGCCCAGGCCTTAAGCCTAGCCCGCACTTGTGCCCAGGCCTTAAGCCTAGCCCGCACTTGTGCCCAGGCCTTAAGCCTAGCCCGCACTTTTGAGCCCCTTGAATGCTTGTTTGTTTGTTTTTGTCTTCAGCTTCATGTTGGTTATGCACATAGGGCCAGCTTTACGCTCTTCGCTCTTGTCCCGTCTGAATGCGCATGCACGACTGTAATTGGGGAAGAAGGCATTACCCATTTACGGAGGACAGACAAGAAGTGCCTGGTTGCTTGGAGCATGGGGTTATGGAGAGGCTCCGCACTGTACAACAAAGGATCTAGTCCTAAATGTCCAAGTACAGAGTAGAGGGGTGAAAGCTAGCTCTTCACCCCTATGGGTGCCTAACCCTTTTTGCAAAGAGTGCAAAGAGTTAGCTGTATGCCTTAAGCCTAGCCAGCACTTGTGCCCATGCCTTAAGCCTAGCCAGCACTTGTGCCCCCTGCCTTGGTCCTAGCCAACACTGCACTTGTGCCCAGGCCTTAAGCCTAGCCCGCACTTGTGCCCAGGCCTTAAGCCTAGCCCGCACTTGTACCCCGGCCTTAAGCCTAGCCCGCACTTGTGCCCCGGCCTTAAGCCTAGCCCGCACTTGTGCCCCGGCCTTAAGCCTTGCCCGCACTTGTGCCCCGGCCTTAAGTCTAGCCTGCACTTGTGCCCCGGCCTTAAGCCTAGCCCGCACTTGTGCCCCGGCCTTAAGCCTAGCCCGCACTTGTGCCCCGGCCTTAAGCCTAGCCCGCACTTGTGCCCCGGCCTTAAGCCTAGCCCGCACTTGTGCCCCGGCCTTAAGCCTAGCCCGCACTTGTGCCCCGGCCTTAAGCCTAGCCCGCACTTGTGCCCAGGCCTTAAGCCTAGCCCGCACTTGTGCCCATGCCTTAAGCCTAGCCGTCACTTGTGCCCCCTGCCTTGGTCCTAGCCAGCACTGCACTTGTGCCCAGGCCTTAAGCCTAGCCCGCACTTGTGCCCAGGCCTTAAGCCTAGCCCACACTTGTGCCCAGGCCTTAAGCCTAGCCCGCACTTGTGCCCCGTCCTTAAGCCTAGCCCGCACTTGTACCCAGGCCTTAAGCCTAGCCAGCACTTGTGCCCCCTGCCTTGATCCTAGCCAGCAATGCACTTGTGCCCAGGCCTTAAGCCTAGCCCGCACTTGTGCCCAGGCCTTAAGCCTAGCCCGCACTTGTGCCCAGGCCTTAAGCCTAGCCCGCACTTGTGCCCCGGCCTTAAGCCTAGCCCGCACTTGTGCCCCGGCCTTAAGCCTAGCCCGCACTTGTGCCCCGGCCTTCAGCCTAGCCCGCTCTTGTGCCCCGGCCTTAAGCCTAGCCAGCACTTGTGCCCCCTGCCTTGATCCTAGCCAGCACTGCACTTGTGCCCAGGCCTTAAGCCTAGCCCGCACTTGTGCCCAGGCCTTAAGCCTAGCCCGCACTTGTGCCCCGGCCTTAAGCCTAGCCCGCACTTGTGCCCAGGCCTTAAGCCTAGCCCGCACTTGTGCCCAGGCCTTAAGCCTAGCCCGCACTTGTGCCCCGTCCTTAAGCCTAGCCCGCACTTGTGCCCAGGCCTTAAGCCTAGCCAGCACTTGTGCCCCCTGCCTTGATCCTAGCCAGCACTGCACTTGTGCCCAGGCCTTAAGCCTAGCCCGCACTTGTGCCCAGGCCTTAAGACTAGCCCGCACTTGTGCCCCGGCCTTAAGCCTAGCCCACACTTGTGCCCAGGCCTTAAGCCTAGCCCGCACTTGTGCCCCGGCCTTAAGCCTAGCCCGCACTTGTGACCCGGCCTTAAGCCTAGCCCGCACTTGTGCCCCGGCCTTCAGCCTAGCCCGCTCTTGTGCCCCGGCCTTAAGCCTAGCCAGCACTTGTGCCCCCTGCCTTGATCCTAGCCAGCACTGCACTTGTGCCCCGGCCTTAAGCCTAGCCCTCACTTGTGCCCAGGCCTTAAGCCTAGCCCGCACTTGTGCCCCGGCCTTAAGCCTAGCCCGCACTTGTGCCCAGGCCTTAAGCCTAGCCCGCACTTGTGCCCAGGCCTTAAGCCTAGCCTGCACTTGTGCCCAGGCCTTAAGCCTAGCCCGCACTTGTGCCCAGGCCTTAAGCCTAGCCCGCACTTGTGCCCAGGCCTTAAGCCTAGCCCGCACTTTTGAGCCCCTTGAATGCTTGTTTGTTTGTTTTTGTCTTCAGCTTCATGTTGGTTATGCACATAGGGCCAGCTTTACGCTCTTCGCTCTTGTCCCGTCTGAATGCGCATGCACGACTGTAATTGGGGAAGAAGGCATTACCCATTTACGGAGGACAGACAAGAAGTGCCTGGTCGCTTGGAGCATCGGGTTATGGAGAGGCTCCGCACTGTACAACAAAGGATCTAGTCCTAAATGTCCAAGTACAGAGTAGAGGGGTGAAAGCTAGCTCTTCACCCCTATGGGTGCCTAACCCTTTATGCAAAGAGTGCAAAGAGTTAGCTGTATGCCTTAAGCCTAGCCCGCACTTGTGCCCATGCCTTAAGCCTAGCCGTCACTTGTGCCCCCTGCCTTGGTCCTAGCCAGCACTGCACTTGTGCCCAGGCCTTAAGCCTAGCCCGCACTTGTGCCCAGGCCTTAAGCCTAGCCCGCACTTGTGCCCAGGCCTTAAGCCTAGCCCGCACTTGTGCCCCGTCCTTAAGCCTAGCCCGCACTTGTGCCCAGGCCTTAAGCCTAGCCAGCACTTGTGCCCCCTGCCTTGATCCTAGCCAGCACTGCACTTGTGCCCAGGCCTTAAGCCTAGCCCGCACTTGTGCCCAGGCCTTAAGCCTACCCCGCACTTGTGCCCCGGCCTTAAGCCTAGCCCGCACTTGTGCCCAGGCCTTAAGCCTAGCCCGCACTTGTGCCCCGGCCTTAAGCCTAGCCCGCACTTGTGACCCGGCCTTAAGCCTAGCCCGCACTTGTGCCCCGGCCTTCAGCCTAGCCCGCTCTTGTGCCCCGGCCTTAAGCCTAGCCAGCACTTGTGCCCCCTGCCTTGATCCTAGCCAGCACTGCACTTGTGCCCCCTGCCTTGATCCTAGCCAGCACTGCACTTGTGCCCAGGCCTTAAGCCTAGCCCGCACTTGTGCCCAGGCCTTAAGCCTAGCCCGCACTTGTGCCCCGGCCTTAAGCCTAGCCCGCACTTGTGCCCCGGCCTTAAGCCTAACCCGCACTTGTGCCCCGGCCTTAAGCCTAGCCCGCACTTGTGCCCCGGCCTTAAGCCTAGCCCGCACTTGTGCCCCGGCCTTAAGCCTAGCCCGCACTTGTGCCCCGGCCATAAGCCTAGCCCGCACTTGTGCCCCGGCCATAAGCCTAGCCCGCACTTGTGCCCCGGCCTTAAGCCTAGCCCGCACTTGTGCCCCGGCCTTAAGCCTAGCCCGCACTTGTGCCCCGGCCTTAAGCCTAGCCCGCACTTGTGCCCAGGCCTTAAGCCTAGCCCGCACTTGTGCCCAGGCCTTAAGCCTAGCCCGCACTTGTGCCCAGGCCTTAAACCTGGCCCGCACTTGTGCCCAGGCCTTAAGCCTGGCCCGCACTTGTGCCCAGGCCTTAAGCCTAGCCCGCACTTGTGCCCAGGCCTTAAGCCTAGCCCGCACTTGTGCCCAGGCCTTAAGCCTAGCCCGCACTTGTGCCCAGGCCTTAAGCCTAGCCCGCACTTGTACCCAGGCCTTAAGCCTAGCCCGCACTTGTGCCCAGGCCTTAAGCCTAGCCCGCACTTGTGCCCAGGCCTTAAGCCTAGCCCGCACTTGTGCCCAGGCCTTAAGCCTAGCCCGCACTTGTGCCCCCTGCCTTGATCCTAGCTAGCACTACACTTGTGCCCAAGCCTTAAGCCTAGCCTGCACTTGTGCCCAGGCCTTAAGCCTAGACCGCACTTGTGCCCAGGCCTTAAGCCTAGCCCGCACTTGTGCCCAGGCCTTAAGCCTAGCTCGCACTTGTGCCCCGGCCTTAAGCCTAGCCCGCACTTGTGCCCCGGCCTTAAGCCTAGCCCGCACTTGTGCCCCGGCCTTAAGCCTAGCCCGCACTTGTGCCCAGGCCTTAAGCCTAGACCGCACTTGTGCCCAGGCCTTAAGCCTAGCCCGCACTTGTGCCCAGGCCTTCAGCCTAGCCCGCACTTGTGCCCAGGCCTTCAGCCTAGCCCGCACTTGTGCCCAGGCCTTCAGCCTAGCCCGCACTTGTGCCCCGGCCTTCAGCCTAGCCCGCACTTGTGCCCAGGCCTTCAGCCTAGCCCGCACTTGTGCCCAGGCCTTAAGCCTAGATCGCACTTGTGCCCAGGCCTTAAGCCTAGCCCGCACTTGTGCCCCGGCCTTCAGCCTAGCCCGCACTTGTGCCCAGGCCTTAAGCCTAGCCCGCACTTGTGCCCAGGCCTTAAGCCTAGCCCGCACTTGTGCCCAGGCCTTAAGCCTAGCCCGCACTTGTGCCCCCTGCCTTGATCCTAGCCAGCACTACACTTGTGCCCAAGCCTTAAGCCTAGCCTGCACTTGTGCCCAGGCCTTAAGCCTAGCCCGCACTTGTGCCCAGGCATTAAGCCTAGCCCGCACTTGTGCCCAGGCTTTAAGCCTAGCCCGCACTTGTGCCCCGGCCTTAAGCCTAGCCATCACTTGTGCCCCCTGCCTTGGTCCTAGCCAGCACTGCACTTGTGCCCAGGCCTTAAGCCTAGCCCGCACTTGTGCCCAGGCCTTAAGCCTAGCCATCACTTGTGCCCCCTGCCTTGGTCCTAGCCAGCACTGCACTTGTGCCCAGGCCTTAAGCCTAGCCCGCACTTGTGCCCCGGCCTTAAGCCTAGCGCGCATTTGTGCCCCGGCCTTAAGCCTAGCCCGCACTTGTGCCCCGGCCTTAAGCCTAGCCCGCACTTGTGCCCCGGCCTTAAGCCTAGCCTGCACTTGTGCCCATGCCTTAAGCCTAGCCATCACTTGTGCCCCCTGCCTTGGTCCTAGCCAGCACTGCACTTGTGCCCAGGCCTTAAGCCTAGCCCGCACTTGTGCCCAGGCCTTAAGCCTAGCCCGCACTTGTGCCCAGGCCTTAAGCCTAGCCCGCACTTGTGCCCCGGCCTTAAGCCTAGCCCACATTTGTGCCCCTGCCTTAAGCCTAGCCCGCACTTGTGCCCCAGCCTTAAGCCTAGCCCGCACTTGTGCCCCGGCCTTAAGCCTAGCCCGCACTTGTGTCCCGGCCTTAAGCCTAGCCCGCACTTGTGCCTCGGCCTTAAGCCTAGCCAGCACTTGTGCCCCCTGCCTTGATCCTAGCCAGCGCTGCACTTGTGCCCAGGCCTTAAGCCTAGCCCGCACTTGTGCCCCGTCCTTAAGCCTAGCCCGCACTTGTGCTCCGGCCTTAAGCCTAGCCCGCACTTGTGCCCCGGCCTTAAGCCTAGCCCGCACTTGTGCCTCGGCCTTAAGCCTAGCCATCACTTGTGCCCCCTGCCTTGGTCCTAGCCAGCACTGCACTTGTGCCCAGGCCTTAAGCCTAGCCCGCACTTGTGCCCAGGCCTTAAGCCTAGCCCGCACTTGTGCCCCGGCCTTAAGCCTAGCCCGCACTTGTGCCCAGGCCTTAAGCCTAGCCCGCACTTGTGCCCCGGCCTTAAGCCTAGCCCGCACTTGTGACCCGGCCTTAAGCCTAGCCCGCACTTGTGCCCCGGCCTTCAGCCTAGCCCGCTCTTGTGCCCCGGCCTTAAGCCTAGCCAGCACTTGTGCCCCCTGCCTTGATCCTAGCCAGCACTGCACTTGTGCCCAGGCCTTAAGCCTAGCCCGCACTTGTGCCCAGGCCTTAAGCCTAGCCCGCACTTGTGCCCAGGCCTTAAGCCTAGCCCGCACTTGTGCCCAGGCCTTAAGCCTAGCCCGCACTTGGGCCCAGGCCTTAAGCCTAGCCCGCACTTGTGCCCAGGCCTTAAGCCTAGACCGCACTTGTGCCCAGGCCTTAAGCCTAGCCCGCACTTGTGCCCAGGCCTTAAGCCTAGCCCGCACTTGTGCCCAGGCCTTAAGCCTAGCCCGCACTTGTGCCCAGGCCTTAAGCCTAGCCCGCACTTGTGCCCAGGCCTTAAGCCTAGCCCGCACTTGTGCCCAGGCCTTAAGCCTAGCCCGCACTTGTGCCCAGGCCTTAAGCCTAGCCTGCACTTGTGCCCCGGCCTTAAGCCTAGCCCGCACTTGTGCCCAGGCCTTAAGCCTAGCCCGCACTTGTGCCCCGGCCTTAAGCCTAGCCCGCACTTGTGCCCCGGCCTTAAGCCTAGCCCGCACTTGTGCCCAGGCCTTAAGCCTAGCCCGCACTTTTGAGCCCCTTGAATGCTTGTTTGTTTGTTTTTGTCTTCAGCTTCAAGTTGGTTATGCACATAGGGCCAGCTTTATGCTCTTCGCTCTTGTCCCGTCTGAATGCGCATGCATGACTGTAATTGGGGAAGAAGGCATTACCCATTTACGGAGGACAGACAAGAAGTGCCTGGTCGCTTGGAGCATGGGGTTATGGAGAGGCTCTGCACTGTACAACAAAGGATCTAGTCCTAAATGTCCAAGTACAGAGTAGAGGGGTGAAAGCTAGCTCTTCACCCCTATGGGTGCCTAACCCTTTATGCAAAGAGTGCAAAGAGTTAGCTGTATGCCCTAAGCCTAGCCAGCACTTGTGCCCATGCCTTAAGCCTAGCCAGCACTTGTGCCCCCTGCCTTGGTCCTAGCCAGCACTGCACTTGTGCCCAGGCCTTAAGCCTAGCCCGCACTTGTGCCCAGGCCTTAAGCCTAGCCCGCACTTGTGCCCCAGCCTTAAGCCTAACCCGCACTTGTGCCCCGGCCTTAAGCCTAGCCCGCACTTGTGCCCCGGCCTTAAGCCTAGCCCGCACTTGTGCCCCGGCCTTAAGCCTAGCCCGCACTTGTGCCCCGGCCATAAGCCTAGCCCGCACTTGTGCCCCGGCCATAAGCCTAGCCCGCACTTGTACCCCGGCCTTAAGCCTAGCCCGCACTTGTGCCCCGGCCTTAAGCCTAGCCCGCACTTGTGCCCCGGCCTTAAGCCTAGCCCGCAATTGTGCCCCGGCCTTAAGCCTAGCCCGCACTTGTGCCCCGGCCTTAAGCCTAGCCCGCACTTGTGCCCCGGCCTTAAGCCTAGCCCGCACTTGTGCCCAGGCCTTAAGCCTAGACCGCACTTGTGCCCAGGCCTTAAGCCTAGCCCGCACTTGTGCCCAGGCCTTCAGCCTAGCCCGCACTTGTGCCCAGGCCTTCAGCCTAGCCCGCACTTGTGCCCAGGCCTTCAGCCTAGCCCGCACTTGTGCCCCGGCCTTCAGCCTAGCCCGCACTTGTGCCCAGGCCTTCAGCCTAGCCCGCACTTGTGCCCAGGCCTTAAGCCTAGATCGCACTTGTGCCCAGGCCTTAAGCCTAGCCCGCACTTGTGCCCCGGCCTTCAGCCTAGCCCGCACTTGTGCCCAGGCCTTAAGCCTAGCCCGCACTTGTGCCCAGGCCTTAAGCCTAGCCCGCACTTGTGCCCAGGCCTTAAGCCTAGCCCGCACTTGTGCCCCCTGCCTTGATCCTAGCCAGCACTACACTTGTGCCCAAGCCTTAAGCCTAGCCTGCACTTGTGCCCAGGCCTTAAGCCTAGCCCGCACTTGTGCCCAGGCATTAAGCCTAGCCCGCACTTGTGCCCAGGCTTTAAGCCTAGCCCGCACTTGTGCCCCGGCCTTAAGCCTAGCCATCACTTGTGCCCCCTGCCTTGGTCCTAGCCAGCACTGCACTTGTGCCCAGGCCTTAAGCCTAGCCCGCACTTGTGCCCAGGCCTTAAGCCTAGCCATCACTTGTGCCCCCTGCCTTGGTCCTAGCCAGCACTGCACTTGTGCCCAGGCCTTAAGCCTAGCCCGCACTTGTGCCCCGGCCTTAAGCCTAGCGCGCATTTGTGCCCCGGCCTTAAGCCTAGCCCGCACTTGTGCCCCGGCCTTAAGCCTAGCCCGCACTTGTGCCCCGGCCTTAAGCCTAGCCTGCACTTGTGCCCATGCCTTAAGCCTAGCCATCACTTGTGCCCCCTGCCTTGGTCCTAGCCAGCACTGCACTTGTGCCCAGGCCTTAAGCCTAGCCCGCACTTGTGCCCAGGCCTTAAGCCTAGCCCGCACTTGTGCCCAGGCCTTAAGCCTAGCCCGCACTTGTGCCCCGGCCTTAAGCCTAGCCCACACTTGTGCCCCTGCCTTAAGCCTAGCCCGCACTTGTGCCCCAGCCTTAAGCCTAGCCCGCACTTGTGCCCCGGCCTTAAGCCTAGCCCGCACTTGTGTCCCGGCCTTAAGCCTAGCCCGCACTTGTGCCTCGGCCTTAAGCCTAGCCAGCACTTGTGCCCCCTGCCTTGATCCTAGCCAGCGCTGCACTTGTGCCCAGGCCTTAAGCCTAGCCCGCACTTGTGCCCCGTCCTTAAGCCTAGCCCGCACTTGTGCTCCGGCCTTAAGCCTAGCCCGCACTTGTGCCCCGGCCTTAAGCCTAGCCCGCACTTGTGCCTCGGCCTTAAGCCTAGCCATCACTTGTGCCCCCTGCCTTGGTCCTAGCCAGCACTGCACTTGTGCCCAGGCCTTAAGCCTAGCCCGCACTTGTGCCCAGGCCTTAAGCCTAGCCCGCACTTGTGCCCAGGCCTTAAGCCTAGCCCGCACTTGTGCCCAGGCCTTAAGCCTAGCCCGCACTTGTACCCAGGCCTTAAGCCTAGCCCGCACTTGTGCCCAGGCCTTAAGCCTAGCCCGCACTTGTGCCCAGGCCTTAAGCCTAGCCCGCACTTGTGCCCAGGCCTTAAGCCTAGCCCGCACTTGTGCCCCCTGCCTTGATCCTAGCTAGCACTACACTTGTGCCCAAGCCTTAAGCCTAGCCTGCACTTGTGCCCAGGCCTTAAGCCTAGACCGCACTTGTGCCCAGGCCTTAAGCCTAGCCCGCACTTGTGCCCAGGCCTTAAGCCTAGCTCGCACTTGTGCCCCGGCCTTAAGCCTAGCCCACACTTGTGCCCCTGCCTTAAGCCTAGCCCGCACTTGTGCCCCAGCCTTAAGCCTAGCCCGCACTTGTGCCCCGGCCTTAAGCCTAGCCCGCACTTGTGTCCCGGCCTTAAGCCTAGCCCGCACTTGTGCCTCGGCCTTAAGCCTAGCCAGCACTTGTGCCCCCTGCCTTGATCCTAGCCAGCGCTGCACTTGTGCCCAGGCCTTAAGCCTAGCCCGCACTTGTGCCCCGTCCTTAAGCCTAGCCCGCACTTGTGCTCCGGCCTTAAGCCTAGCCCGCACTTGTGCCCCGGCCTTAAGCCTAGCCCGCACTTGTGCCTCGGCCTTAAGCCTAGCCATCACTTGTGCCCCCTGCCTTGGTCCTAGCCAGCACTGCACTTGTGCCCAGGCCTTAAGCCTAGCCCGCACTTGTGCCCAGGCCTTAAGCCTAGCCCGCACTTGTGCCCAGGCCTTAAGCCTAGCCCGCACTTGTGCCCAGGCCTTAAGCCTAGCCCGCACTTGTACCCAGGCCTTAAGCCTAGCCCGCACTTGTGCCCAGGCCTTAAGCCTAGCCCGCACTTGTGCCCAGGCCTTAAGCCTAGCCCGCACTTGTGCCCAGGCCTTAAGCCTAGCCCGCACTTGTGCCCCCTGCCTTGATCCTAGCTAGCACTACACTTGTGCCCAAGCCTTAAGCCTAGCCTGCACTTGTGCCCAGGCCTTAAGCCTAGACCGCACTTGTGCCCAGGCCTTAAGCCTAGCCCGCACTTGTGCCCAGGCCTTAAGCCTAGCTCGCACTTGTGCCCCGGCCTTAAGCCTAGCCCGCACTTGTGCCCCGGCCTTAAGCCTAGCCCGCACTTGTGCCCCGGCCTTAAGCCTAGCCCGCACTTGTGCCCAGGCCTTAAGCCTAGACCGCACTTGTGCCCAGGCCTTAAGCCTAGCCCGCACTTGTGCCCAGGCCTTCAGCCTAGCCCGCACTTGTGCCCAGGCCTTCAGCCTAGCCCGCACTTGTGCCCAGGCCTTCAGCCTAGCCCGCACTTGTGCCCCGGCCTTCAGCCTAGCCCGCACTTGTGCCCAGGCCTTCAGCCTAGCCCGCACTTGTGCCCAGGCCTTAAGCCTAGATCGCACTTGTGCCCAGGCCTTAAGCCTAGCCCGCACTTGTGCCCCGGCCTTCAGCCTAGCCCGCACTTGTGCCCAGGCCTTAAGCCTAGCCCGCACTTGTGCCCAGGCCTTAAGCCTAGCCCGCACTTGTGCCCAGGCCTTAAGCCTAGCCCGCACTTGTGCCCCCTGCCTTGATCCTAGCCAGCACTACACTTGTGCCCAAGCCTTAAGCCTAGCCTGCACTTGTGCCCAGGCCTTAAGCCTAGCCCGCACTTGTGCCCAGGCATTAAGCCTAGCCCGCACTTGTGCCCAGGCTTTAAGCCTAGCCCGCACTTGTGCCCCGGCCTTAAGCCTAGCCATCACTTGTGCCCCCTGCCTTGGTCCTAGCCAGCACTGCACTTGTGCCCAGGCCTTAAGCCTAGCCCGCACTTGTGCCCAGGCCTTAAGCCTAGCCATCACTTGTGCCCCCTGCCTTGGTCCTAGCCAGCACTGCACTTGTGCCCAGGCCTTAAGCCTAGCCCGCACTTGTGCCCCGGCCTTAAGCCTAGCGCGCATTTGTGCCCCGGCCTTAAGCCTAGCCCGCACTTGTGCCCCGGCCTTAAGCCTAGCCCGCACTTGTGCCCCGGCCTTAAGCCTAGCCTGCACTTGTGCCCATGCCTTAAGCCTAGCCATCACTTGTGCCCCCTGCCTTGGTCCTAGCCAGCACTGCACTTGTGCCCAGGCCTTAAGCCTAGCCCGCACTTGTGCCCAGGCCTTAAGCCTAGCCCGCACTTGTGCCCAGGCCTTAAGCCTAGCCCGCACTTGTGCCCCGGCCTTAAGCCTAGCCCACACTTGTGCCCCTGCCTTAAGCCTAGCCCGCACTTGTGCCCCAGCCTTAAGCCTAGCCCGCACTTGTGCCCCGGCCTTAAGCCTAGCCCGCACTTGTGTCCCGGCCTTAAGCCTAGCCCGCACTTGTGCCTCGGCCTTAAGCCTAGCCAGCACTTGTGCCCCCTGCCTTGATCCTAGCCAGCGCTGCACTTGTGCCCAGGCCTTAAGCCTAGCCCGCACTTGTGCCCCGTCCTTAAGCCTAGCCCGCACTTGTGCTCCGGCCTTAAGCCTAGCCCGCACTTGTGCCCCGGCCTTAAGCCTAGCCCGCACTTGTGCCTCGGCCTTAAGCCTAGCCATCACTTGTGCCCCCTGCCTTGGTCCTAGCCAGCACTGCACTTGTGCCCAGGCCTTAAGCCTAGCCCGCACTTGTGCCCAGGCCTTAAGCCTAGCCCGCACTTGTGCCCCGGCCTTAAGCCTAGCCCGCACTTGTGCCCAGGCCTTAAGCCTAGCCCGCACTTGTGCCCCGGCCTTAAGCCTAGCCCGCACTTGTGACCCGGCCTTAAGCCTAGCCCGCACTTGTGCCCCGGCCTTCAGCCTAGCCCGCTCTTGTGCCCCGGCCTTAAGCCTAGCCAGCACTTGTGCCCCCTGCCTTGATCCTAGCCAGCACTGCACTTGTGCCCAGGCCTTAAGCCTAGCCCGCACTTGTGCCCAGGCCTTAAGCCTAGCCCGCACTTGTGCCCAGGCCTTAAGCCTAGCCCGCACTTGTGCCCAGGCCTTAAGCCTAGCCCGCACTTGTGCCCAGGCCTTAAGCCTAGCCCGCACTTGTGCCCAGGCCTTAAGCCTAGCCCGCACTTGTGCCCAGGCCTTAAGCCTAGCCCGCACTTGTGCCCAGGCCTTAAGCCTAGCCCGCACTTGTGCCCAGGCCTTAAGCCTAGCCCGCACTTGTGCCCAGGCCTTAAGCCTAGCCCGCACTTGTGCCCAGGCCTTAAGCCTAGCCCGCACTTGTGCCCAGGCCTTAAGCCTAGCCCGCACTTGTGCCCAGGCCTTAAGCCTAGCCTGCACTTGTGCCCCGGCCTTAAGCCTAGCCCGCACTTGTGCCCAGGCCTTAAGCCTAGCCCGCACTTGTGCCCCGGCCTTAAGCCTAGCCCGCACTTGTGCCCCGGCCTTAAGCCTAGCCCGCACTTGTGCCCAGGCCTTAAGCCTAGCCCGCACTTTTGAGCCCCTTGAATGCTTGTTTGTTTGTTTTTGTCTTCAGCTTCAAGTTGGTTATGCACATAGGGCCAGCTTTATGCTCTTCGCTCTTGTCCCGTCTGAATGCGCATGCATGACTGTAATTGGGGAAGAAGGCATTACCCATTTACGGAGGACAGACAAGAAGTGCCTGGTCGCTTGGAGCATGGGGTTATGGAGAGGCTCTGCACTGTACAACAAAGGATCTAGTCCTAAATGTCCAAGTACAGAGTAGAGGGGTGAAAGCTAGCTCTTCACCCCTATGGGTGCCTAACCCTTTATGCAAAGAGTGCAAAGAGTTAGCTGTATGCCCTAAGCCTAGCCAGCACTTGTGCCCATGCCTTAAGCCTAGCCAGCACTTGTGCCCCCTGCCTTGGTCCTAGCCAGCACTGCACTTGTGCCCAGGCCTTAAGCCTAGCCCGCACTTGTGCCCAGGCCTTAAGCCTAGCCCGCACTTGTGCCCCGGCCTTAAGCCTAGCCCGCACTTGTGCCCCAGCCTTAAGCCTAACCCGCACTTGTGCCCCGGCCTTAAGCCTAGCCCGCACTTGTGCCCCGGCCTTAAGCCTAGCCCGCACTTGTGCCCCGGCCTTAAGCCTAGCCCGCACTTGTGCCCCGGCCATAAGCCTAGCCCGCACTTGTGCCCCGGCCATAAGCCTAGCCCGCACTTGTACCCCGGCCTTAAGCCTAGCCCTCACTTGTGCCCCGGCCTTAAGCCTAGCCCGCACTTGTGCCCCGGCCTTAAGCCTAGCCCGCAATTGTGCCCCGGCCTTAAGCCTAGCCCGCACTTGTGCCCCGGCCTTAAGCCTAGCCCGCACTTGTGCCCCGGCCTTAAGCCTAGCCCGCACTTGTGCCCAGGCCTTAAGCCTAGACCGCACTTGTGCCCAGGCCTTAAGCCTAGCCCGCACTTGTGCCCAGGCCTTCAGCCTAGCCCGCACTTGTGCCCAGGCCTTCAGCCTAGCCCGCACTTGTGCCCAGGCCTTCAGCCTAGCCCGCACTTGTGCCCCGGCCTTCAGCCTAGCCCGCACTTGTGCCCAGGCCTTCAGCCTAGCCCGCACTTGTGCCCAGGCCTTAAGCCTAGATCGCACTTGTGCCCAGGCCTTAAGCCTAGCCCGCACTTGTGCCCCGGCCTTCAGCCTAGCCCGCACTTGTGCCCAGGCCTTAAGCCTAGCCCGCACTTGTGCCCAGGCCTTAAGCCTAGCCCGCACTTGTGCCCAGGCCTTAAGCCTAGCCCGCACTTGTGCCCCCTGCCTTGATCCTAGCCAGCACTACACTTGTGCCCAAGCCTTAAGCCTAGCCTGCACTTGTGCCCAGGCCTTAAGCCTAGCCCGCACTTGTGCCCAGGCATTAAGCCTAGCCCGCACTTGTGCCCAGGCTTTAAGCCTAGCCCGCACTTGTGCCCCGGCCTTAAGCCTAGCCATCACTTGTGCCCCCTGCCTTGGTCCTAGCCAGCACTGCACTTGTGCCCAGGCCTTAAGCCTAGCCCGCACTTGTGCCCAGGCCTTAAGCCTAGCCATCACTTGTGCCCCCTGCCTTGGTCCTAGCCAGCACTGCACTTGTGCCCAGGCCTTAAGCCTAGCCCGCACTTGTGCCCCGGCCTTAAGCCTAGCGCGCATTTGTGCCCCGGCCTTAAGCCTAGCCCGCACTTGTGCCCCGGCCTTAAGCCTAGCCCGCACTTGTGCCCCGGCCTTAAGCCTAGCCTGCACTTGTGCCCATGCCTTAAGCCTAGCCATCACTTGTGCCCCCTGCCTTGGTCCTAGCCAGCACTGCACTTGTGCCCAGGCCTTAAGCCTAGCCCGCACTTGTGCCCAGGCCTTAAGCCTAGCCCGCACTTGTGCCCAGGCCTTAAGCCTAGCCCGCACTTGTGCCCCGGCCTTAAGCCTAGCCCACACTTGTGCCCCTGCCTTAAGCCTAGCCCGCACTTGTGCCCCAGCCTTAAGCCTAGCCCGCACTTGTGCCCCGGCCTTAAGCCTAGCCCGCACTTGTGTCCCGGCCTTAAGCCTAGCCCGCACTTGTGCCTCGGCCTTAAGCCTAGCCAGCACTTGTGCCCCCTGCCTTGATCCTAGCCAGCGCTGCACTTGTGCCCAGGCCTTAAGCCTAGCCCGCACTTGTGCCCCGTCCTTAAGCCTAGCCCGCACTTGTGCTCCGGCCTTAAGCCTAGCCCGCACTTGTGCCCCGGCCTTAAGCCTAGCCCGCACTTGTGCCTCGGCCTTAAGCCTAGCCATCACTTGTGCCCCCTGCCTTGGTCCTAGCCAGCACTGCACTTGTGCCCAGGCCTTAAGCCTAGCCCGCACTTGTGCCCAGGCCTTAAGCCTAGCCCGCACTTGTGCCCCGGCCTTAAGCCTAGCCCGCACTTGTGCCCAGGCCTTAAGCCTAGCCCGCACTTGTGCCCCGGCCTTAAGCCTAGCCCGCACTTGTGACCCGGCCTTAAGCCTAGCCCGCACTTGTGCCCCGGCCTTCAGCCTAGCCCGCTCTTGTGCCCCGGCCTTAAGCCTAGCCAGCACTTGTGCCCCCTGCCTTGATCCTAGCCAGCACTGCACTTGTGCCCAGGCCTTAAGCCTAGCCCGCACTTGTGCCCAGGCCTTAAGCCTAGCCCGCACTTGTGCCCAGGCCTTAAGCCTAGCCCGCACTTGTGCCCAGGCCTTAAGCCTAGCCCGCACTTGTGCCCAGGCCTTAAGCCTAGCCCGCACTTGTGCCCAGGCCTTAAGCCTAGCCCGCACTTGTGCCCAGGCCTTAAGCCTAGCCCGCACTTGTGCCCAGGCCTTAAGCCTAGCCCGCACTTGTGCCCAGGCCTTAAGCCTAGCCCGCACTTGTGCCCAGGCCTTAAGCCTAGCCCGCACTTGTGCCCAGGCCTTAAGCCTAGCCCGCACTTGTGCCCAGGCCTTAAGCCTAGCCCGCACTTGTGCCCAGGCCTTAAGCCTAGCCTGCACTTGTGCCCCGGCCTTAAGCCTAGCCCGCACTTGTGCCCAGGCCTTAAGCCTAGCCCGCACTTGTGCCCCGGCCTTAAGCCTAGCCCGCACTTGTGCCCCGGCCTTAAGCCTAGCCCGCACTTGTGCCCAGGCCTTAAGCCTAGCCCGCACTTTTGAGCCCCTTGAATGCTTGTTTGTTTGTTTTTGTCTTCAGCTTCAAGTTGGTTATGCACATAGGGCCAGCTTTATGCTCTTCGCTCTTGTCCCGTCTGAATGCGCATGCATGACTGTAATTGGGGAAGAAGGCATTACCCATTTACGGAGGACAGACAAGAAGTGCCTGGTCGCTTGGAGCATGGGGTTATGGAGAGGCTCTGCACTGTACAACAAAGGATCTAGTCCTAAATGTCCAAGTACAGAGTAGAGGGGTGAAAGCTAGCTCTTCACCCCTATGGGTGCCTAACCCTTTATGCAAAGAGTGCAAAGAGTTAGCTGTATGCCCTAAGCCTAGCCAGCACTTGTGCCCATGCCTTAAGCCTAGCCAGCACTTGTGCCCCCTGCCTTGGTCCTAGCCAGCACTGCACTTGTGCCCAGGCCTTAAGCCTAGCCCGCACTTGTGCCCAGGCCTTAAGCCTAGCCCGCACTTGTGCCCCGGCCTTAAGCCTAGCCCGCACTTGTGCCCCAGCCTTAAGCCTAACCCGCACTTGTGCCCCGGCCTTAAGCCTAGCCCGCACTTGTGCCCCGGCCTTAAGCCTAGCCCGCACTTGTGCCCCGGCCTTAAGCCTAGCCCGCACTTGTGCCCCGGCCATAAGCCTAGCCCGCACTTGTGCCCCGGCCATAAGCCTAGCCCGCACTTGTACCCCGGCCTTAAGCCTAGCCCGCACTTGTGCCCCGGCCTTAAGCCTAGCCCGCACTTGTGCCCCGGCCTTAAGCCTAGCCCGCAATTGTGCCCCGGCCTTAAGCCTAGCCCGCACTTGTGCCCCGGCCTTAAGCCTAGCCCGCACTTGTGCCCAGGCCTTAAGCCTAGCCCGCACTTGTGCCCATGCCTTAAGCCTAGCCAGCACTTGTGCCCCCTGCCTTGGTCCTAGCCAGCACTGCACTTGTGCCCAGGCCTTAAGCCTAGCCCGCACTTGTGCCCAGGCCTTAAGCCTAGCCCGCACTTGTGCCCAGGCCTTAAGCCTAGCCCGCACTTGTGCCCAGGCCTTAAGCCTAGCCCGCACTTGTGCCCCGGCCTTAAGCCTAGCCCGCACTTGTGCCCCGGCCTTAAGCCTAGCCCACACTTGTGCCCCGGCCTTAAGCCTAGCCCGCACTTGTGCCCAGGCCTTAAGCCTAGCCCGCACTTGTGCCCCGGCCTTAAGCCTAGCCCGCACTTGTGCCCCGGCCTTAAGCCTAGCCCGCACTTGTGCCCCGGCCTTAAGCCTAGCCCGCACTTGTGCCCCGGCCTTAAGCCTAGCCCGCACTTGTGCCCCGGCCTTAAGCCTAGCCCGCACTTGTGCCCCGGCCTTAAGCCTAGCCCGCACTTGTGCCTCGGCCTTAAGCCTAGCCCGCACGTGTGCCCAGGCCTTAAGCCTAGCCCGCACTTGTGCGCAGGCCTTAAGC